>NC_060119.1:40486540-40516540 GCF_021461395.2 Schistocerca americana
GGACACAGTAGCATGTTCTGTTTCCCACAATCTACATGAATGCATTTGAAATTTCAGATGAGGAATCATAATTCAGGTCTTAGATATGGTAGCCAGGTAAGCTTGCAGCTCAGTAATATCACAGACAAAAAATTTAGAGCAGCCAGCTACTAGTCAGACTTGGGACAAACTATATGATACGAGATTCAAAACTTTCATGGCTTTGTTGACATTTTCTATCGTAAGTGGCCACGATTTCTTTTTTATATATGAAAAGTGGTCAAAACACTTCATCATAAATTTTAGTATTTCTATCAAACAAAGATTTGATAGATTCATCCACATTAGTCCATGTTGATGTAATTCAATAGCTGAAGTGAAAAACGTATAAGTAGTTTATCAGATGATAGCGAAAATCAAAAGATCCTAATTCCCAACACTAAAATAATATGGACACTTGCAAAAAACATAAAAATATATGTGGACACTACATTAAATGGCGAAAATGTGTGGATGTCAGCATAAATGATGGGGAATGCTATGTTTTGATGTAGCAAAACATTTATAAAGATTTGATATAGCACTATGGCAACAAAGGAGTTACTACTGTAATTTTGTGTTTCCTTGTTAGAGTTGTGGGGCATTTCAGTAGCAGTGCTATCATGTATAAACACCGCTGTGTTTCGGTCTTCCATATAAATCTGACCACTAACAAAATCTCTAACCTTGGCTATGGTGTACGAAAGAAGATGTTTCTGTAAAGGATAACAGTTCAGGGCTGTAAGAGTTTAGATTAGTGAGGTTTCCCGCTTTAGGCCCAAGAGTGTCCTGCAGTTGTAACTAAGTGAAGGCAGCAGCTTCTAAGCAGTCAGTGTATTAATTACATGTCACAAAGTACAATCAGTAAGTCTATAATAACTGTTCCACATTCAGTGCCATTCTGCTCCAGATAACTTTACTTCTGCTCTTATGTGTTACCTTCTTTAGGACCGCCTGAATCTTTTGAAGTGTGTAGGTTGTTGTTTTTTATGGATCACACCTACAGATATCTATTATGAGGTTTGATGTAAGAAAAAGAAATATTAATTTCTACATCTACATCTACATCCATACTCCGCAAGCCACCTGACGGTGTGTGGCGGAGGGTACCCTGAGTACCTCTATCGGTTCTCGCTTCTGTTCCAGTCTCGTATTGTTCGTGGAGAGAAGGATTGTCGGTATGCTTCTGTGTGGGCTCTAATCTCTCTGATTTTATACTCATGGTCTCTTTGCAAGATATACGTAGGAGGGAGCAATATACTGCTTGACTCTTCAGTGAAGGTATGTTCTCGAAACTTTAAAAAAAAGCCCGTACCGAGCTACTGAGCATCTCTCCTGCAGAGTCTTCCACTGGAGTTTATTTATCATCTCCATAATGCTTTTGCGATTACTAAATGATCCTGTAACAAAGCGCACTGCTCTCCGTTGGATCTTCTCTATCTCTTCTATCAACCCTATCTGGTACGGATCCCACACAGCTGAGCAGTATTCAAGCAGTGGGCGAACAAGCATACTGTAACCTACTACCTTTGTTTTCAGATTGCATTTCCTTACGATTCTTCCAATGAATCTCAGTCTGGCATCTGCTTTACCAACGATCAACTTTATATGATCATTCCATTTTAAATCACTCCTAATGTGTACTCCCAGATAATTTATGGAATTAACTGCTTCCACTTGCTGACCTGCTATTTTGTAGCTAAATGTATTCGTAGCTCATTAAAGTTGTCTACATTGAGACTGAATTGCCATACCCTTCACCATGCGTCAATTCACTGCAGATCCTCCTGCATTTCAGTACCATTTTCCATTGTTACAGTACTTGGGCACAGTCAGCTTCAATGATTTTGTGCTGCCTTCTTGCAACCTGTGATTCTGTTCCTGCTCATGCCACATAAAACAGGTAGCTTCATGTTTCTATCTCGGTGTGCACGTGTAAATCTCCACTAGAACACACATGCTACAAAAATATCTGTAGCTAAAAATCTTGGGACATCAAATCTTTGTGTGTGCCTGTGCACAACAAATCAGTTACCCACAGATGAGTCACTGCCTGTCTTCAGTTTTTTTTGTTATCATGTTATTGTAATTGGTAAATGGTTGCACAATTGTGTTGGTGGCTAGTGCAGGTAGAGGAGACACAAGGATGATAACTGCTTTCAAATAATCGAGGTGTCAGTATTTTATGGTGGAAGTGAGGGACCACTTGAAGTCCGATTCATATGTAGGACAAAAATCCCCAGGGAATCCAAAATGAAGATGATTAATATGTGTCAGAAGGTGTAAGCCTACAACTGTGTGAAATCTTGCAGTTGGAATTAGCCCTTCACTGTTAAATTTGGTTGATCCCACGTGGCTCCCCTAGAAATATCATGTAATGTACAGTTCTCTTGTCAGTTGAAATAGAAAGCTTGGTATAATGTGTGACCTGTGATTAGCGAAAGTCAGAAACTGATGACACACAGTTTCACAGTGGCTGAGGATCCTGCAATTTAAAAAATGCTTTAGAAATAACAATTGACCCCTACCAATTCCAAAAGCTTGATGTGCCTTTTTAGACTACAAAGAATGATCTCATGCCACATGTGACTTTTAGTATGGTCATATTATTCTTTCAAAAGTACCCTGCTACTTAAATGGAAACTTTTACACATTGCAGTATACAGTTTTGTAATATGTCTGTGTTGTGGGGACATTATCTGGTGGCAATTAATGCAGATAATCTGAGCTCATTATGTAGCTCTAATTGCAAAAGTACTTTTGTAACGTTCTGTTACCTAAATCTGATGTCGTTATTTTCTCTAAACATAGTTGGCTGTGAATTACATGTTGAGATTGTCAGACAATTTCTTCCATAAGCGAAAGCTCGTAGTTTATAAATTTTTGGCTTGAAATTACTGTATGTTCAATCTCAGAAATGTCTGAGAAGGATTTTTAAGCATTTTTTAAATTATTATACTTGGAAACAATTACAAATAAGTGTATTGTTCAAATTTTGTAGCAGTATAGGCTAAGTAAAATCCTTCTAATGCAGATGACAAATTGATGTGTTACGTAGGTACTATGCATGAAAACTGCTAGCAGTGAATAGTCTAAACAGACAGATGTGTCTCAATAATGTCCAGTTTCAGAAAATTATCATACCATGAAAGATGCTTGTTGGTTATGTCTACAATAAGACAGGCCATTCATTATATGCTATTTCTCACAACGTAAATCTGCAGTTGCCAACCCACACAATTTCAGAGTATGTGACCTACCTACATTAATTGTATAGAAGTTCTCATTGCTTGTCAAACCTCAGTCCATGCAAACATGTTCAAGATATGTTACTTGGTGCCTCCATATGCACAACAAAAAAATGACACACACACACACACACACACACACACACACACACACACACACACACACACACACACAAGCCACAGTTGTTAGACTTAGGAAGGTGAATGATGTTTCCAGGAGAATAAAGCATGGGGAAAATGTCTTGCATATCCAGTTTCTTCTACACCATTGTATAGAGTTGCATTCATCTTATCCCAACAGTATGTTCCTTTGTACATAGTGTGTTATAAATTTCTGTGCATGTTTCAGAGTTGTGCTTACATAGCTCCTTCCACATCTGCATCCCTAACAGTTTTTTTTAAATCACTGATTGTTTCCCTACTAGGAACTGATATGTGGATTATGCTGATTTAGGTACCCCCAAGTGTTCCACAGGTATGACTAGTGCATACCTGCATTATCTGTTAAGCCCTCTGACTCTTGATCAGTCTTGTAGAAAAGCTGTAAACTGATTTACAGATATTGTGCAAATGATGTACACTATACAGTTTTATACTAACATGACTTTTTTCCATATTTATTACCACCAGAAAATACTATGCACATCAAATGCTTCTATGCAAGTAAATTTGCTCATCAACCAGCCTACCCCTCTCTCCTATGACACAGTACCACAGTAGCAAATGCAATCACTGTCTGAAGTTACAGTAATGCCTAGATGCAATATTTTCAGTATAGTTTGACAAAAACTAACATTCCTTGTGTAGCAAATGCTCACAGCAGTTCCAAGACATATGTTTGTTAGATACTTAGTGTAAGGTGCTTTGTCAATGGCCACATCTATACTAGTGTAATTGGGCACTGAACTCCACTGCTGGTTTTTCTGATGGGTGTGAGGAAGATGATGGGAATGTGTCCATGGATGTCTCCTGGTGTCAAAATAGCAACATTTATTAATAAACAGCAATATATTGGTTGTGGGCACTCTAGGCGAGGGTTGCTTCCATTCGTAATACACTCCTGGAAATTGAAATAAGAACACCGTGAATTCATTGTCCCAGGAAGGTGAAACTTTATTGACACATTCCTGGGGTCAGATACATCACATGATCACACTGACAGAACCACAGGCACATAGACACAGGCAACAGAGCATGCACAATGTCGGCACTAGTACAGTGTATATCCACCTTTCGCAGCAATGCAGGCTGCTATTCTCCCATGGAGACGATCGTAGAGATGCTGGATGTAGTCCTGTGGAACGGCTTGCCATGCCATTTCCACCTGGCGCCTCAGTTGGACCAGCGTTCGTGCTGGACGTGCAAACCGCGTGAGACGACGCTTCATCCAGTCCCAAACATGCTCAATGGGGGACAGATCCGGAGATCTTGCTGGCCAGGGTAATTGACTTACACCTTCTAGAGCACGTTGGGTGGCACGGGATACATGCGGACGTGCATTGTCCTGTTGGAACAGCAAGTTCCCTTGCCGGTCTAGGAATGGTAGAACGATGGGTTCGATGACGGTTTGGATGTACCGTGCACTATTCAGTGTCCCCTCGACGATCACCAGTGGTGTACGGCCAGTGTAGGAGATCGCTCCCCACACCATGATGCCGGGTGTTGGCCCTGTGTGCCTCGGTCGTATGCAGTCCTGATTGTGGCGCTCACCTGCACGGCGCCAAACACGCATACGACCATCATTGGCACCAAGGCAGAAGCGACTCTCATCGCTGAAGACGACACGTCTCCATTCGTCCCTCCATTCACGCCTGTCGCGACATCACTGGAGGCGGGCTGCACGATGTTGGGGCGTGAGCGGAAGACGGCATAACGGTGTGCGGGACCGTAGCCCAGCTTCATGGAGACGGTTGCGAATGGTCCTCGCCGATACCCCAGGAGCAACAGTGTCCCTAATTTGCTGGGAAGTGGCGGTGCGGTCCCCTACGGCACTGCGTAGGATCCTACGGTCTTGGCGTGCATCCGTGCGTCGCTGCGGTCCGGTCCTAGGTCGACGGGCACGTGCACCTTCCGCCGACCACTGGCGACAACATCGATGTACTGTGGAGAGCTCACGCCCCACGTGTTGAGCAATTCGGCGGTATGTCCACCCGGCCTCCCGCATGCCCACTATACGCCCTCGCTCAAAGTCCGTCAACTGCACATACGGTTCACGTCCACGCTGTCGCGGCATGCTACCAGTGTCAAAGACTGCGATGGAGCTCCGTATGTCACGACAAACTGACTGACACTGACGGCGGTGGTGCACAAATGCTGCGCAGCTAGCGCCATTCGACGGCCAACACCGCGGTTCCTGGTGTGTCCGCTGTGCCGTGCGTGTGATCATTGCTTGTGCAGCCCTCTCGCAGTGTCCGGAGCAAGTATGGTGGGTCTGACACACCGGTGTCAATGTGTTCTTTTTTCCATTTCCAGGAGTGTATTTTTGGTGGTGACAGAGGTGACAGGTGGATGTTCACAAACGCGCCAGCTGCTGCATCTGTAATTGCATTGGCATAACTTGAATCTGCTGCGTTGCCAGTGGCACTCCAGCCTTCCAGGACATTTTGCTGCAGCTGGAACAACTCACTGTGGGACTCAGTCATGCTGGCAACTGGGGGGTGTGGCAGGACAGATCAGTGCCCTGTCTCAGCAGACATCCCCAGCACCGACACTCTGGTGTGAATGGGCCAGCGTCCCTGGCCCTGCCCCAGTCATGGTGTTCAAGCCAGCAGCATCCAGGATAATGCCGACAGTGCATTATCACAAAGCACCCCAAGCAATGGCTCCAAAGACAGTGTCCTAAGATAATTAAGGCTGGATAGTTATGGCAGTGGAGTCACTCTGGCAGCTCCTGGGAAACTACCTGCATTATGACAGTGACTATTACAATGATTGTGATTGCAGTTACAACTCTGAACTGGTGGTGGTGGTAAGTAACACGGCTCTGTGTCACTCAAACACCTCAAGACAGATGATGGTGATGAGCGGGCTGCCGGTCCTTAAATGTGGCTTTCTTGCTGGTCTGCTGTTTTTCTTTCCCAGTAGGTCAGGGGAATATTCTGGTGTTGCTCAGCTGGCCTATCTGATCCAATTACTGCCTCAATGTTGGTGCCCTGGCTTGCAGTGAGCTGCTTCTTGTCATGTCTTCTCCTGTATGGTGAACTGGCTATTGACACAGCATTATCCTGTGTTACTGTACTCGGCACTCCACCGACCAATTATGCCACAGTATCATAGCACTGAACTGCACAACTGAGTGTAACACACACAGATTCAGGCTCCTAATACTCCTTCACTTTTTAACTATCTTTATTATTCCAAATTCCTAGCTTTAACTAATTTAATCACTCTCATCTTTCAACACACTATAGTTTGTTCAGTCCACAATTCAAAAATTGTATTGCTTTCAGTTTTAGAGTAAACAGGAGTAGAAGTCAACTTCCTCATTAGTGTGGTTCCTGAACTCACATCTAGGTTTTTAATATGGGAATATGTAAAGCGTATTGCATACTCTTTACCAATAAGAACAGTAGTTGGGTTTTTAAAGTGAAGGTGTGCATCTTTCATAAACTTGTTCTATAGTGAAAAATTATACTCTTTGCAAAAATAATGTGTTGCTAATGCTTTATCAGGAATGATGATATTATTAGTTTTATATCTCAATATACTGAAAGCATATGAAGACTGATCAATTTGTAATACAGAATGGGCTTATCGTTGTTTTTTGAAAATGTTTTCATGGGATGCATCTTATCAGTGGAACATGATTCCACACATTTGCCAAAACACTCAAATCAAGTATTACCAAGGCACCACCTGATTTTCATCTGTAGGATGATTCTTCCTCTATGGACCTCCTTACTTCATTCAGATATATTTATTTAGCACAAACTGAACAGTCAACCAACAGCTTGAATGTATCTTTATCAACAACAAAATTTAATTTTACAACATTTATGAGACATCACATTTATTGTGTGGATAATTGTTCATACAATAACATTGTTGTTGTTGTTGTGGTCTTCAGTCCTGAGACTGGGTTGATGCAGCTCTCCATGCTACTCTATCCTGTGCAAGCTTCTTCATCTCCCAGTACCTACTGCAACTTACATCCTTCTGAATCTGCTTAGTGTGTTCATCTCTTGGTCTCCCTCTATGATTTTTACCCTCCACGCTGACCTCCAATGCTAAATTTGCGATCCCTTGGTGCCTCAAAACATGTCCTACCAACCGATCCTTTCTTTTAGTCAAGTTGTGCCACAAACTTCTCTTCTCCCCAATCCTATTCAATACCTCCTCATTAGTTACGTGATCTACCCACCTTATCTTCAGCATTCTTCTGTAGCACCACATTTCGAAAGCTGCTCTTCTCTTCTTGTCCAAACTAGTTATCGTCCATGTTTCACTTCCATACATGGCTACACTCCATACACATACTTTCAGAAACGACTTCCTGACACATAAATCTATGCTCGATGTTAACAAATTTCTCTTCTTTAGAAATGCTTTCCTTGCCATTGCCAGTCTACATTTTATATCCTCCCTACTTCGACCATCATCAGTTATTTTGCTTCCCAGATAGCAAAACTCCTTTACTACTTTAAGTGTCTCATTTCCTAACCTAATTTCCTAACCTAATTTGCTCAGCATCACCTGATTTAATTCGACTACATTCCATTATCCTCATTTTGCTTTTGTTGATGTTCATCTTATATCCTCCTTTCAAGACACTGTCCATTCCGTTCAACTGCTCTTCCAAGTCCTTTGCTGTCTCTTACAGAATTACAATGTCATCGGCGAACCTCAAAGTTTTTACTTCTTCTCCATGAATTTTAATACCTACTCCGAATTTTTCTTTTGTTTCCTTTACTGCTTGCTCAATATACAGATTGAATAACATTGGGGAGAGGCTACAAACCTGTCTCACTCCTTTCCCAACCACTGCTTCCCTTTCATGCCCCTCGACTCTTATAACTGCCATCTGGTTTCTGTACAAATTGAAAATAGCTTTTCGCTCCCTGTATTTTACCGCTGTCACTTTCAGAATTTGAAAGAGAGTATTCCAGTTAACATTGTCAAAAGCTTTCTCTAAGTCTACAAATGTTAGAAACGTAAGTTTACCTTTTCTTAATCTTTCTTCTAAGATAAGTCGTAAGGTTAGTATTGCCTCACGTGTTCCAACATTTCTACGGAATCCAAACTGATCTTCCCCGAGGTCCACTTCTACCAGATTTTCCATTCGTCTGTAAAGAATTCGCGTTAGTATTTTGCAGTTGTGACTTATTAAACTGATAGTTCGGTAATTTTCACACCTGTCAACACCTGCTTTCTTTGGGATCGGAATTATTATATTCTTCTTGAAGTCTGAGGGTATTTCGCCTGTCTCATACATCTTGCTCACCAGATGGTAGAGTTTTGTCATGACTCGCTCTCCCAAGGCCATCAGTAGTACTAACAGAATGTTGTTTATTCCCGGGGCCTTGTTTCGAATCAGGTTTTTCAGTGCTCTGTCAAACTCTTCATGCAGTATCGTATCTCCCATTTCGTCTTCATCTAAATCCTCTTCCATTTCCATAATATTGTCCTCAAGTACATCGCCCTTGTATAAACCCTCTATATAATCCTTCCACCTTTCTGCCTTCCCTTCTTTGCTTAAGACTGGGTTGCCATCTGAGCTCTTGATATTCATACAAGTGGTTCTTTTCTCTCCAAAGGTCTCACTAATTTTCCTGTAGGCAGTATCTATCTTACCCCTAGTGAGACAAGCCTCTACATCCTTACATTTGTCCTCTAGCCATCTCTGCTTAGCCATTTTGCACTTCCTGTCGATCTCATTTTTGAGACGTTTGTATTCCTTTTTGCCTGCTTCATTTACTGCATTTTTATATTTTCTCCTTTCATCAATTAAATTCAATATTTCTTTTGTTACCCAAGGATTTCTATTAGCCTTCGTCTTTTTACCTACTTCATCGTCTGCTGCCTTCACTACTTCATCCCTCAGAGCTACCCATTCTTCTTCTACTGTATTTCTTTCCCCCATTCCTGTCAATTGTTCCCTTACGCTCTCCCTCAAACTCTCTACAACCTCTGGTTCTTTCAGTTTATCCAGCTCCCATCTCCTTAAATTCCCACATTTTTGCAGTTTCTTCAGTTCCAATCTGCAGTTTCAATCTGCAGTTCATAACCAATATATTGTGGTCAGAATCCACATCTGCCCCTGGAAATGTCTTAAATTTAAAACCTGGTTCCTAAATCTCTATCTTACCATTATATAATCTATCTGATACCTTTTAGTATCTCCAGGATTCTTCCAGGTACACAATAACATTACAGTACATAAATTTAACAAGATATCAGTCCTACTGGCACAACATTCATGTTCTTTAATTTAAATTTTTCATAATTAAAACTACTTTATTTCTACATGAGATGCTGCCTTTGTTATCAACAAATTCCATTATTATAACATGAAACACAATATTTTTTAACATTAACAGTGTTCCTAACAAGCCTAATCACACAGTTTGATGCTGGAATCACACCCAATGTAAAATAATCTCCACTAAACATTAACATTTTATTGCATTAATGAAGTGTTCATAATAGAGTTATGTGGTAACTGTTTCAAATAATAGCAACTCAGCACTGTGTTATACAATACCTAGTAGGTGACACATGTACTTTGAATTAATATAAATTTTGATAGAAGCTGTTTTTCTTGTAGAATTCCAGAAATTTCTTTTGAGCTGGCTTACGTTGGAGTGTGACAGACTAACTTTGACATTGCTTTTCCCTGGCATTCATCCACTGGTTGTTAGGAAAGTGTCATCTTTAACAAATCAATAACAGCAAGAAATCTGGCACCTCCCTTGTGCCTGATTTACAATGCAACACAACGTCTAGAGAACAACCTCATGTTAACAACTACAGCAGATTGATAGCAGCAGTGGATCAGTAAGAGAAATAAGTCACTGAAAGCATGGGGATGGCAATAGGAACATGGGTCTCCATTTACTTATCTCACGATGGTGGTCATGTTGTACATGCACCAGATTGTAGAACACATGCCACATGATAGCTTCGTGCCACAGTAAACAGCAACAGGTTCCTGGAAGCTCATAGGCCTATACATTCATATTACACTGGCTTGAAAAATATAAGGACAAAGCAAATTTTGCATGGTGTAACAGCCAAATAACATACCTCAGAGAAACTGTACATACAAATAATTATTTCAGTATTCAACAGAAGGCAACTGAAAGAGAAACTGACAAACAGAAATGATGCTTTCATTCAAAGAAAATAAGTACACTGAAGTGACCATGATTTATGAACATCCTCTGGCTTACAAAAGACAGAACATGGTTCATAATAGGGTGTGTGATCAAGAATGAGAATGCATGATCTGCAATGTGCACCCATTTTGGCACAAGGTTGGTAAAGAGTTCCTGTGTACAGTGTTCCATTCCTCCTCCAGTGCAGCTAACAATAGCTAGATGCTCATTGGTGCATGTGGCCATGCTGCAACGCATCTCCCCAACATGTTCGATAGGGCCTAAGTCAGGGGAACATGCAGGATAGTCCATTCGTCAGATATCCTTGCATTCCAAGATCTCCACATGCACTGTTCGGTGCAGTCAGTCGGTGAAGTCACAGCCGAATGCACTCCTGAAAAAGCAAACATTGGGAAGAAGTACTGTGTCACAGTGGTGTTGTCTGGTCAGTATACTGTGTTCAAAGATTTGAAGGCAGTATGCCCTTGCAACATTGTGCCTCTTACATCATGACAACTAGACTACCAAAATGATGATGTCAGGCAATGTTGGTGAGATGCATTAGTGCTCTCACCAAGAGGTCACACATATTGCATACAGGAACATTGTTGAACATGATCAATTTGGTGGTTGAGGTTTTAGGGCATCGACAGTGATAATGTTGCATAGGCATATTGCCTGCTAATCATTGAACACAGTTCACTTACAGGTCAACGTCTTTGTGGCACTACTCCTTCTATACCCCTGCCTTTCCAAGAGTGCATTTGGCCCTGACTTCATTTTTATGGAAGACACTGCAGGACTGCATCTAACAGCACAGGTGCAAGAGCTGTAGGTGTGAGAAGATATTTGACCAGTGGGATAGCTTGCCCATTCCCCTGCTTTAATTCCCATGTAGCATGGCTGGATGTGTTTGGGAGACATACTGCAGCGCATCCACATGCGAGGTCAACTGTCCTGCAATTATCGACAATGCTGATGAATGGAAAGCTCTACCATAAGAACTACATACCAAATGTGGGGGCAGAATGCCACTACATTGTGGAGTACACATTGCCATCCATGGTGATCACAAGAGACGCGTGCAGCCTATTGTCATTTCTAAGAGTTCTGCTTGATTCTGAAAAAATCCTTTTCTTAAGATAACACATTTAATCTCCAACTAAAGTATATAACTTTACCTCATAACTGAACAGACACTTTACACCATAATGAGAACACAAGATTGATTCTTTAACTTAAGAACTTTCTCTTGCTCCTACTTTTTTCTTGGGGGGGGTGGGGCAGCAGGATGCACTGTCAATACCAAACTGACTCCCAAGAGGAAGAAAAAAAAATTACATCACCAAAGATTATAAGCTATGGAATAAGCTACATGCAAAGAAAAAACAGTTAATTACTAGTATCTACAAAAACTGTTTTAGCCTTTCTCTTATCCTGCAAAATATGACTAGTGTGTGATGGTGCCCACCACCATCCCACAGAAATATGGGCTGAGGTAGTAAATAATCTGTAGCATACCCTGTAATCTAAGATACGTTGGTATGTGGCAATCTGTTTGTGTGGCTGAAAAGAGACTACCCCATAAATCAGTCTTTTAATTAGATTGCATTCAAAGTTTCCTCCTGTGAATGTACAAACCATTATGAATACAACAAAATATGCTGTAAGTGTGTTCCTTTACCTGCCATAGGCCTAGACAAAGAAACAGGATATACGATAAGCATTTTCATGCAGCAAAGCAACTTACGCAATATTAACAAAGGAATGGCATCCATCATAAGCATGTTCTTAAATAAACTAACAGATAATTGTTAATGATACATGCACAACATTACAGTACATCATATTATATTGACTACTTTTCTTGCCTGTCCTTTGTACACTCATGTGTTTTCATGTGTGTTGAGAGTCATCACAATTCTGACACTTGCAGTCAGTGGTAAATGCATTTTCCATAAGTTATGACTTTGGGCAAAAAACTTTCCAAAACATTACACATTTGATATTTAATTATACCCTGTGAGCCAGGATAATCTATAAAATATGCCACTCATAACAGAATGGTTTCATTGGCTGGTTGTAACTTCAGTTGTCATTGGATAACTGTGAAATTGAGCAAATATCTTTGGAGTGGAATGCATTTTAGTCCGATGAAATAGGTACCCATGCCATCTGCAATCCTTTCACAACTGTACTTCTGGCTGACTCTAGCATTCACTGCTGCAATCACTGAAAGTTTCTTGTTATTGCTGGTGTTTCTAACGAATTTACAAGAATTGTGTGCATATTACTATACATTAAACTACATGCAACAAAAGAAAATAAGAAAATTTGAGTGCAGAAAACTACACTGAAACGTCATAGTTACAAAACTTGGTTTGAGGACTGAAGCACTTAAAAATCTCTCCATTAGGGTGCATAAACAGTGGAAACAATCAACTCTGTCCATTCACTGGGGCCCCTGTAAGGATCACAGGTTAATGTTTTGAGTACTCTTTATTGGCTTCCCTTCCATGTGATGGTGGACAGTTTTCAAATTCAAGAGTGAGGAATGTCTATGGTGCACTGGTATATTTATGACTTGGAGCCATTTTTGTAATCATATGATGTAATTGTTCCTACAAAGCACTTCTCATAGCTGGATAATGCGATAAATATTAACAAGCTGACAGTAAATATTACTCCAACTTGTAAAATCTGGGAATCTAATAACTTTTCCCCTGCATTTTTTTCTGTTGGTCCTATCATAATCATTATCCTCCCCCTTCTCCTACCATTAAGAGTTTTGACTTTCCAAACTCTACCACAGGTTTCAACGTCAATTTTCAAAATTATTCACATGGAAACCAAATTGTGTTCTTTCTCATGTTTAACCTGTACAGTAACGCATAACAAAACTGTTTTGCACCCTAAATGCCTTTGGGTTCATTTAGAAAAAGATTTGTCATTTTTAGGTCTGCTTTCAAAATGGTTTCACAATGTTTCATCACCTGAGTGGTGGGGAGAGTGTTGTAGCTGGAGCAAATCTTTTCTGGCTGGGGCTTTGGTCAAGTGAAAGATTTTTAGAATCATACCAAGGAATGTAGATTAGAATCTGCCATAACCTGCTTTGGTCATTTTCGACTGTTTTTCTTGTTTTGAGTCATGGGTGCAGCTTTTGTAAATGTGAAGTAATCTACTTATTTAAGTGATGTAAAATACTTTACAGCTGTTTGGGATAACTTGTTCATTCTTCAGTTGCAGAGATATAAGGTGAGTAACATCAAAAATTTTTTTAAATGTATCACATAAATCATGGACTCATCTGTCCACGTGTCATCAGTCACGGAAGATGATGAACATTGAAACAGGAGGTGTTCTTGTACCTTGCTGATATTTGCCAACTAAGTTTCTTTAACATTTAAATAATTTTCCTTCTTGAAAATGGAGATTTGTGTTCGAAGCATAGCAGGTATTTCAACATATTTTTGACTTGTAACTGATTTTTATATATTAATTCATAAAATGATATTGCTTATTTATTATTGGAGTATTGTGGATTGATAATGTAACACAGACCACCAAATACAATACTGATGTAATTTTCCCAAATATATGACTTTTAAATTTTGATAGAATATTTGCCCTCAAAAGGCAAAGGTCCAGAACTCAATTCATCAAACAGTTTTAACCTGCTAGGAAGTTTCATATCAGCACACACTTTGCTGTAGAGCTAAAAATATGTTCTATTGTAGTTTGATAAAGTTTCCGAATTTGTAAATTCTGAAAAAATTTTGTCAAAATATAATTTCCAAGTGTTCATCCAATGCAATAATCTCATTTAATTGGTTTGGCTTAAAACATTGACATTCACTTATGTGCTTTTGCAAACAAAATCGAATGTGGATGAATGTATCACAGAAAGTAAATCAGGATCTAGTTGTGAATAAAATGACAATGGTAGGCTTGATATAGATACTAAATTTGGTTTCCTGAAAGAAAAAAAAATTGTGAGTATGATTTGCAAGATTAGTTCCTCAAACTTCTGCAGAAACAGCATAGATTGATTGAGAACTCCATCTGAGCTGCACGGCTGGAGGTACATCTACATAATCAACAAGCCACTGCACAGTGCTTCGTAGAGGGTACATTATACCACTACTAGTAGTTCCATTTTCTGTTCCAGTCTAAGATAGAGAGAGTGGAAAACAAATGATATATTTCTCCAAATCTGTCCTAAATACTCAAATATTGTGTCATAGTCCCTATATGAAATGTTTTTTGGCAGCAGTAGGATAGTTCTGCACTCAGCTTCAAATGCCAATTCTCTTAACTGTCATGTTCTTAGAAATGCATGTCTTCTTTCCTCCAGGGATTTCCATTTGAGTTCCCATAGCATGCCCGTAACACTTGCATGCTGATGAAACCTGCCAGTAACAAATCTAGCACCCTGCCTCTGAATTTCTTTGATGTCTTACTTCAGTCTGGCCTGGTGCAAATCCCATTCCCTCGAACAGTACTAAAGTGCAGGTAACACTAGAGTGCTATATGCAGTCTTCTTTACAGATGAACCACACTTCCTTAATTGCTCCCAATAATCCATGGCTGACCATTTGCCTTCCCTATCGCTATCTTCATAGGTACTGTGGGATGCTTGGACTTGCAAAGTCTGGTACCATTTGATGAGGACAGGAAGTAACCTTTTCATAGTAACAGCATTCTCGTTTCTCATGCATTTAGATAAATATCTGATGTTACAAACCTCTGGAACATGAAGTAATGAAAAATACTATGTCAAAAATTGTTACTATTAAGGTGCATTTATAAACATACAAAATTAAAAATAGCACAAATACATGCAATGTATTCTACAGGGCATTTATTACGGGTTGTCTGTATGTTGGGGTGCAACTTACAACAGCTATGGTGACAGAGACCATACTGGATTTCAGTTACTTGTTTCAGATGGTGAGAGGATTATGTGTGCCATCATTCTGAACTGTCTCTTTCTCAGAAATAAACATGTGAAATCTGTTTTGAGAAACCTTTATTAGTGTAGGAGTTATGACGTGTTAAAATTTGGGACAGTTGGCAAAGCCGGTATTGCAGTATGTGCTCAATAAGACCACCATTGTGCCAAATCTTCATTGCCAGTCATGCTGCACACATCACCAGATCTGTGGGTCCAGCTGTGAGACCAGGGCACCATGGTGGCCTTCTGATAAAATGCCTCCTATGTATCCTGTGACCTACAAACTGTTTTAGCCAAAAACAGTCTGACTTCAGTGGCATATTGGGGAGGTACACAGTCTCATTGGAAGGTGGTTGGGGTATCACCCTCTGATTCATCAGTGTTGGAAGCACATAACCATGGAACATATTAAGATACCTCACCCCATTCAAGGTTCTGCCAATAAACACTGGAACCATGATTTTTGTCCCAAATCCCACATAAAATCATCAATTTTTCACCACCAGCACTTTTCAAGAGGTCCATGCAAAAGGGAGTTTGCATCTGACAAGTAAAAAACATTTTCTTCTCCTTGTAACTAAAAAGTAACTTTGTCACTGAAAAACACCTGTCAAGTGAAGTTAGGATTCCTATTACACTGATCAAAAGCCTCTTCTACGAATTGCACCCGCCAATCAGGGTCACCCTCAGATCTGGTACTGAGACTGTAGCTTATCTGGTGTCAAAGTTTTAAGCTGCATGTGTTGTAAACACACCAATGGCACCTGTATGTTTCTGAGAGCCATTTCATGCTGTGACTTGGACTATCCACAAATGGTGTCAAAATTTCTGTTGCCGACTCTTCATCAGTGGTTGTTCTTGGATGTTCAATGCATGGCTTGTCAAGTAACTTGGACACTGTCCTGTGTGAAATACCATTTCTCTTAGGATGCTGGGCATTGAAGAAGTCCGCATCAATCATTATGATACTTCATCCACCTCTCATTAACAAAATTTCACCATGACACACAGTAGGGACACAATGAATCACCTGCAACAAAAAGCAGAATTGACCACCTCCTAGCAGTTTCAAACTTGAACAGGCCATAACTCCTAGACACAGAGACAGCTGAAGAGAGACTTCACATGTGTGTTCTTGATAAAGGGGCATTTCAAAATGATGTGCTACATGAATGAAACCCTCAATACTAGGTACATACACACAACTCTGAAACCTGATACTGCATATTTCACATGGACTCTATGGCAGAAAAAAAGGAAACTCACAGTGGCTGAAACCAACATACTGAACCATCAAATCCATGTTAGATAGGGTAAGCGAATGTTTGCATAACAAAGGCCACAGTAAAACAATGAAAACTCCGGCTCTTACAAGGGGAGGCCACCAATTGTGAAATTCAGATTCGATTCATCGATTCATACTGCGCATAATAAAAGCTCATGGCCAGAGGTGTAATGTGGCAAAGCACCAAGATGCACTTCTAAGCTGTTCTCGAGAAAATTGACAGTTAAAAGAAACCGTTGCGGTGAAATACTCCCTACGATTAATAATTTTCTACAGCGTCGTGGCGCAGCGGTAAGCGCTCGGATTCATAATTGTCTTCATAATGTTTACCACGTATACACTCCTGGAAATGGAAAAAAGAACACATTGACACCGGTGTGTCAGACCCACCATACTTGCTCCAGACACTGCGAGAGGGCTGTACAAGCAATGATCACACGCACGGCACAGCGGACACCTCAGGAACCCAGGAACCGCGGTGTTGGCCGTCGAATGGCGCTAGCTGCGCAGCATTTGTGCACCGCCACCGTCAGTGTCAGCCAGTTTGCCGTGGCATATGGAGCTCCATCGCAGTCTTTAACACTGGTAGCATGCCGCGACAGCGTGGACGTGAACCGTACGTGCAGTTGACGGACTTTGAGCGAGGGCGTATAGTGGGCATGCGGGAGGCCGGGTGGACGTACCGCCGAATTGCTCAACACGTGGGGCGTGAGGTCTCCACAGTACATCGATGTTGTCGCCAGTGGTCGGTGGAAGGTGCATGTGCCCGTCGACCTGGGACCGGACCGCAGCGACGCACGGATGCACGCCAAGACTGTAGGATCCTACGCAGTGCCGTAGGGGACCGCACTGCCACTTCCCAGAAAATTAGGGACACTGTTGCTCCTGGGGTATCGGCGAGGACCATTAGCAACTGTCTCCATGAAGCTGGGCTACGGTCCCGCACACCGTTAGGCCATCTTCCGCTCACGCCCCAACATCGTGCAGCCCGCCTCCAGTGGTGTCGCGACAGGCGTGAATGGAGGGACGAATGGAGACGTGTCGTCTTCAGCGATGAGAGTCGCTTCTGCCTTGGTGCCAATGATGGTCGTATGCATGTTTGGCGCTGTGCAGGTGAGAGCCACAATCAGGACTGCATACGACCGAGGCACACAGGGCCAACACCCGGCATCATGGTGTGGGGAGCGATCTCCTACACTGGCCGTACACCACTGGTGATCGTCAAGGGGACACTGAATAGTGCACGGTACATCCAAACCGTCATCGAACTCATCGTTCTACCATTCCTAGACCAGCAAGGGAACATGCTGTTCCAACAGGACAATGCGCGTCCGCATGTATCCCGTGCCACCCAACGTGCTCTAGAAGGTGTAAGTCAACTACCCTGGCCAGCAAGATCTCTGGATCTGTCCCCCATTGAGCATGTTTGGGACTGGATGAAGCGTCGTCTCACGCGGTCTGCACGTCCAGCACGAACGCTGGTCCAACTGAGGCGCCAGGTGGAAATGGCATGGCAAGCCGTTCCACAGGACTACATCCAGCATCTCTACGATCATCTCCATGGGAGAATAGCAGCCTGCATTGCTGCGAAAGGTGGATATACACTGTACTAGTGCCGACATTGTGCATGCTCTGTTGCCTCCGTCTATGTGCCTGTGGTGTATCTGACCCCAGGAATGTGTCAATAAAGTTTCCCCTTCCTGGGACAATGAATTCACGGTGTTCTTATTTCAATTTCCAGGAGTGTAGTTAACGGATATTCCAAAATGAATATTTATAGTGAAAGTTAAACGTTCAAATTAGAATAGAGACCCCATGAACACACATTTGCTGTGGCAGGTATGAAATGTAAACTCCATTGTTACACTTGAAGGACAGATGTTGAATGGGCCAAAATGAGCCGCCGCATAACAGCGTAGTTGCCAGCTAATTTCAAAAGGTACATGCAGTCCCTAGCGCAACTTATAACTTTGTTGAAAATCAGTGCGTATGTGAGTGCTTTGGTACACCCTGTTAAACAAGTGGAAAAATGGAAGCGGTACAATTGAAGAGCGATGCGGGCCCTTCGCATGATAGTGATATGATCAAAAAAGATTCTATAAACAGCGAAGTGCCGAAACAAAAATTGAAAGATGTGTTGGTGTATTTTGAAAGCCTCCTTCATAACAGGAATCGCATCTCAGCAGAATCGTCATCATCAGTCAACGAAGAAGCCATGGTAATTAGGGAGGAAATGTTCCAGAATACGCTGCAAATGCTCGCCAAAAAAACCCTCGTTCATGATGAGGAACTTATAGACATTAATGAAATCAACGATAATAATGCCTACGACGACGTTAAAACGAGTCCCATTGCCAACGAATCATCAGACGAATACAAGCCAGATGAGAAGAAAAAAAAAAGGGTACGACTATATTTCTCTGGATTACAAAATTAGAGCTGTCAATCTGGCCAAAGAACATCTAGGCTAGAGTCTCGAAACTTTACAAAAAGGGGTGCTCTTGTTTGACAAATATGTGCTATTTATCCAGGTGGGAAGAGCAAATCAAACATGGCGGTAGCAAATTTGATAAATATTGTACCATCGATTCATGGGTGCATGATTGCTTCGTAGAAGCTCGACAAAACTTCCAGCAAGTTACTACCAGAAACCTGCAGCAGTGGGCCTTGGGCGCTGCAAGTCAGTTCCCAGATTTCAACTTCAAAGCTTCAAAAACATGGGTCACCGAATTTAAAAAGAAGCATGGGATTCGGGAACGGAAAATCACAAAATTTGTTTCCCGGAAAGAGATGGCTACCCAAGACGAAATTTTGGCCGCAGCGGACACATTTTGGATCCAGCTGCGAACGTTGATAACTAACTTTGACAAAGATTTCATTATTAATACTGATCAAACAGTTATGTAAAGAGCTGTTCACAAATGTCATATGACATGATGATAGAATATGATAATCTGATATTTCTTATATAAACGATATTTTTTTATTTTGTTTGTCAGTGTGCCAGTACCAGTCCACGTTCAACAGAACTCTTGCCGAAAAAGTTTAAAGGCTGTTCTGGTAGCCTGAGATGACACGAACAAGGTGACGCATTCGTATACGGCACAATATTCAATCACAATGTCTGGGCGAGTCTTGCCTCTTGTTTTCATGTGCCTCCAAGAGTCCACAGGTACATTTGGACCCAGAGTACAGAAGACAGTCGATGAGTATGCCAAGAAGTATACCAAGGTTGTTATTACATCCTCCAAATCCAGTAAACTAACAAAGGGTTTGTTCATGGACTTCTTGCGTAATGCTTTGCAACCATATGTACAAAAGAAATAATTTCTCCTTCTGATCAACTATTGGGGTGGGCAAACGAACCCAGCGCTATACAATGAGATGTTCCAGGATGATAAGAAGCACTATAAAAGTCATTCCTCCAAAGTGCACTCCTCTCGTCCAACCGTGTGATGTGTATTTTTACCGACAGATAAAAAATTTTATCAAGTGCCTTCAAAATTGTGCTTTTTTAATCGAGCAAAACCGTGACATCAACTCCAGAGACGATTGTACAAAAATCCAATCCATCGTCCACCACCAATTGTCTTCTCCGAGTTTTTCCAATAAGATACGATACACATGGTATGCATCAAACCTGACGAATGATAGAACAGTTTTTCATAATGTCAATCAGGTGTGTACCCCAACAGATAATTAAAAAAAAATTGTTCTTGTAAAAATGCATCGTTTATCAGATGTGCTCGATGTCGTGCTGTTTTCTGCTTTCCATGTTTCTATGATAACTATCACTCAGGTTCATGCGATACTCCAGCTACTTCTGGTCACTAATTGTTAATTATGTGCGAGTGTATACCGAACTTTTCAATAGATTGTATCCACTTTAATATTATTTGTGATATTGTATTTTATTTCGAGTATTATTTTTCCACAACAAACGACTTTCAACAACTTATTATATGCATAATTGTTGCAACTGATTGCCATTACACCAACAACACGAAAACAGCTTTCACATCCCACAACTACCCTCCCGACCTGGTTCAAAAGCAAATTACCAGAGCCACTTCCTCATCCCCTCAAACCCAGAACCTCCCACAGAAGAACCCCAAAAGTGCTCCACTTGTGACAGGATACTTTCCGCGACTCGATCAGACTCTGAATGTGGCTCTCCAGCAGGGATATGACTTCCTCAAATCCTGCCCTAAAATGGGATCCATCCTTCATGAAATCCTCCCCACTCCACCAAGAATGTCTTTCCGCCGTCCACCTAACCTTCGTAACCTCTTGGTTCATCCCTATGAAATCCCCAAACCACCTTCCCTACCCTCTGGCTCCTACGCTTGTAACTACCCCCAGTGAAAAACCTGTCCCATGCACCCTCCCACCACCACCTACTCCGGTCCTGTAACCCGGAAGGTGTACACAATCAAAGGCAGAGCCACATGTGAAAGCACCCACATGATTTACTAACTGACCTGCCTACACTGTGAAGCTTTCTATGTGGGAATGACCAGCAACAAACTGTCCATTTGCATGAATGGTCACAGGCAGACAGTGTTTGTTGGTAATGGGGATAGCCCTGCGGCTGAACATGCCTTGGTGCATGGCCAGCACATCTTGGCACAGTGTTACACCGTCCGGGTTATCTGGATACTTCCCACTAACACCAACCTGTCAGAACTCCGGAAATGGGAACTTGCCCTTCAGTGTATCCTCTCTTCCCGTTACCCACCAGGCCTCCACCTCTGCAAATTTCAAGTTGCCACTGCTCATACCTCACCCTGTGTGTGTGTGTGTGTGTGGGGGGGGGGGGGGGGGGGTGCACATTTGAATTACAAAAAACAAATAATAGTTGCGTGGCGCGAGATTCGATCCGGCGACCTTTGGATTACGAACCCGAGCACTTACCACTGCGCCACGACGCTGTAGAAAATTATTAATCATAGAGAGTATTTCATCACAACGGTTTCTTTTAACTGTCGTTTTCTCAACAATGGCTGAGAAGTGCATCTTGGTGCTTTGCCACATTACACCTCTGGCCATGAGCTTTTATTATGCGCAGTATGAATCGAATCTGTATTTCACAATTGGTGGCCTCCCCTTGTTAGTACAAAAACCATGACAAACCAATAATGGTAAACCAATTTATATGACACCTACAACCACTGTCTAACAGTTGCCAAATACTAACAAGAAACTGATAGTGGATGATTTTTTCCATTAATTACAAAGAGTCGAAATAACTGTTGGTAGCTTATCATACATGATTTCTTCGTTCATTGCAACAAGCAATAACTTGCTCATAAATTCCTTTATCACTCACATTGAAATTGATATCCATCCCTTGTCCTAAAAATGTATTGTGCCACTTTTGGTCAGTTTTCATCTTTTCTTCTCATAGCCTTCAAAACAAAGCTCATTACCTTATCAAGCAGAGTAAAAAGGAATACTGGGAGCACTTTGTTTCTTCCCTGGGGACATACCTCTCTCCGTTGCAGGTTTTGTCTGTGCTCCGTAGCCTCCTGAGCCACCAGTGTCAGTCAACTCTGCAGGGTCTTATCCTCCAAGATGCCCTGTGGAATGATCAATCGGTCCTCACAGAACACCTCGCGATGCACTTCACAGTGGCATCGGCGTCCTCTTCCTATCCTGTTACATTTCTCCAGCAGAAATGCCATGTTTAACAGACCCCCATCTGTTTCAACCCGCACCATGTTGAGCCTTATAATGAACCCTATAGTGAATGAGAATTATTTCAGGCTCTTACCTCTTAAAGAGACATGGCCCCAAGACTTGGATTCCGTCCACAGTTAGATAATCCGAGACGTGGTTGTTCCCCAGAGGCAACATCTCCTCAGGGTTTTCAATGACATTTGGCTCACGGGTGCTTTCCCATCACAATGGCCAGACGGTATAGTTATTCTTGTCCTTAATCTTGGGAAGAACTCAACTTCCCTCGACAGCTACCATCTGATTATCCTCACCCCTTCTCTTCCCGTTTCTCCGCTTTGGCGTTTGAGGTCACACTTTTTCATCTTCCTCCTAACTGTGTGCTCCTGAAGGCTCCCCCCCCCCCCTCCCCCCCCCCCACATCTTACACATTACAGGTGACTGGGTAATGCATAATTCGCAGCCCTAGGTTGACAGGTAGGGTTCGCACATACCACTGGGTACAGATCGGGCCCAGACAGGTGTGATTGCCTGAGCAGCTACCTTCCAAATTGCCAATTTATCCATCTGTCAGGTGTTTGGGAGTTGTGACATGAGGAGTCAGTCAACTTCGGGGGTGCACCCCCTCCTGAAGCGGTCCCACAGTCGGGACGAGTGCACAAACGGAGATGCTGGCAATCGTGGCGATTCTCTGGCAGTGAGCCAATGGTCTTCAAAATCGACGTCTACAGAACATAAATGGAATGAGACTAAAGATTCAAAGACCCTTCCAGCTGCAACATGGTTCCTCATGGTCTCACATACTGAAGTGTTGGGCATCTGCAATGACAAATCCATGTATTATTCAGAAAGGTCTCAATGCCATTAACCGAACCTGTAAAATCCTGCTTTCATTTGTGGAATGGTGCTTGGCTCTTGTAGACTACTTCTGATTCTTGAGCATGACAATTGCTCACTGCCTCACTTTTCTGCAGCTATCCAGTTCACGCCGAGGCCCACGGAACTCTGAATTCTTCCAGCGGTGTTATTTATACTAGGCCACTCGACAGTCCGATCGAGGTCAAAATCCAGTCTTACCTCTCTGATCAGGGTGTCATTCCCGTCCGTCAGATGAGGTTAAAGGTAGATTCCTCCTTAGTGCCCTCAAGCGCTATTATTCTCACCTTTGATAGAGTGGTGCTTCAGTCTGAGATCAGGGCAGGCTATGAATTTATTACGGTCTGACTGTACATTCCAAACCTGATGCACTGCTATCAGTGTCATCATTTCAACGACACCGGAACATCTTTCTGACACCCAGCCAAATGTTAGGGATGAACACGGGGCTGCCTGATACAGAGCGGAGAAGGAGGTGGACAAATGCAATGGCTCTAGTTATTGGTTAGTCACAAACCCTACGTTCTCCCATCTGGCACTTTTAGTTCTGTTCTTATTATCCCTTGTTCACGAAGGACATGGCCATGCAGAAGTGCGACCTCAAATACAATCTGAGTTTGTGAAATTGCCCAGTGTCGAGGTAACATTACCGTCACCCTGTCCGGCTGTGCGACGCACCATCAGATTCTCGCCTCGAGAGGCAAAGCCGCTTGCTACACAACTGGCAGACCGGAAAGGTCGGGAGGAGAACTCCCGTCAAAACTTCCTTTTCCCTCCAGCCAAACACCACTCTTGTCTTCCTCTGCTAACTGGTGAGGGTCGAAGTAGTCCAACAGAGGCGTGCGGTCTTCTCCTTTGCTGACTCGAAGATCCTCTTAGACTGTGTCGCCACGTGATGCCTTGGCCCGGCCGGCCCCCGTGTCGGTAGTACGCACTGCCAACTGTTTCTCTGCATTGGACTTCACAGACTGATAGCACGAGAGAGCCGACATTTTTGTGGACCTCGTGGCCACAGTCGACAGGGTCTGTTGTGCCACCTCGTGCTGTGGGTGGGGATGGGGTGCCCTGGGCAACCTCTGCTGTACTAGATGTGCAGGGGGGGATGTCATTGAGCCGACCTCAGGTGCGACTGAGCCAGCTGGCCAGCTCTCACTTCACTCACTTCAGTGTGAATGGCAAACTGTGTCTACCTATCTTGCCTCGAGGTGAAGACTGCACAGGGGATGCAGGGTCCTGCCAAATTCCGTGCACTTTGCTAATAGATTCTGTGTGCCATCTGATGCTTGTTGGGTAGAGGTGGGGGGGGGGGGGTGTTCGCTGAGCTGGATCAGAATGCATCTTTTGCCAGGATAGTGGCCACTCCTTCGGCAAGATCAAGACGGTCACGTGGGGATAGGGGTTTGTTAGTTATTGGGAGCTCCAAAATTATGCTGGTCGTGTTGCTCCTCAGGAACATAGCAGCTAGGGTGGGGAAGAAGTCCAACATTTACTCAATGTGCTTGCAGGGGGGGCCTTGTCCAGAATGTGGAAGAGGCTCTTCCAGTGGCTATCGAGTGTGTGAGGTGCAGACACCTACAGATTGTTGCACGTGTTGGCACCAACGGTGCCAGTCATCAGGGTTCCGAGGAAATCCTTGGGTCCTTTCGACAGCTAGCTAAATTGGTGTAGGAGCTCTCCATCTTTCGAAGAGTGGAAGCCGAGCTGATGATTTGCACCATTGTACCCAGGGTGGACTGAAGTCCTCCGGTTTGGAGTGGAGTGGAGAATCAAACCGGAGGCTATGTCGCCTCTGTGATGAAAATTGTTGTAGATTCCTTGACCTACGCTATGGGGTGGACGATTGTAGGACTCCCCTTGATAGATCAGGGGTGCACTACACACAGGAATCAGCTACACGGGTAGCACAATACTTGTGGCATGCACATGGAGGTTTTTGGAATTGGTTCCTTCCCATGGGAAACAAATCGTTGGCCTGAAAAATTACCAGTTCATAACACTGATGCAGGAGTGCCAACTGTAAAAATTGTTAGTTGGCGCAAACAGGTCATTCCAAAAGATTTAAATACGCTAAATCTAATGTTGGTAAATTGCTTAAGTGTCTGTAGCAAGATCCCCGTAATACTCTCTGAAATAATCAGTAGAAATGCCAATATTGTATTAGGTACCGAAAGCTAGGTGAATCCAGACATAAATAGCAGTGAAATTTTGAACTCAGATTGGACAATGCTTAGGAAGGATAGGACTGATGCTATGGAGGTGGTGTGTTCATTGTAGTTAAAAGCTGTTTAAATGCAGTTGAGATCAATACTGAGTCAGACTGAAATAGCCTGGATAAAGCTGTCAATCAGACAAGGAGTGACTATTGTATTAGGATGTTTTTATAGACCACCAGCATCCACAACAAACGTTGCAGAAAATTTCAGGGAAAATCTTGAGCATATAGGAAATAAATATCCAAATTATCCATTAGTTTTAGGTGGACACTTTAATCTGGTGTCTATTGACAGAAAATTACATGTTTATCACAGGGGCAGAAGCAAAGACTCGTGTGAAATTATTCTAAGTGCCCTCTCAACATAAAACCTTGAGCAGTTGATTAGAAAACCAACTTGAGACAGGAACATATTAGATGATACCTTGGCAACAAACAGAACTGATCTTTTAAGTTAATCTAAAAGAAGGTATTAATGATCATAAATTCGTTGTGGCTTTTATGTCTGTGGAAGTAGCAAAAAAAAAAAAAAAAAAAAAAAAAAAAAAAAAAAAAAAAAAAAAAAAAACAGAGAAACATCATAGAGACTTCTTTTTTTGGAAAGCAAATAAAAGTGTCATTAATGAATATCTTCATAATCAGCTCCAAGCGTTCACCACAGGACACAAAGATATTGAGCATCTTTGGTCAGAATTTAAATGTATTGTCCACCATGTGCTAGAGAAATATGTGCCTAGAAAAAATATAGGAGTGCGAAAGGATTCACCTTGGTTCAATAAACATGTTAGGAAGTCGCTGAGAAAGCAGAGAATTTTGCACAGTCATTTTAAACGTAGTCTCTGTCCTGCTGTCAAACAGAAATTATGTGAAATGAAAGCAGCTGTCAAAAGTCAATGAGAGATTCTGACGGCTATCTGGAACATCCAGTTAGTTCCGGATCTCTCAACTAACTGTCGCGCAGGATACCTTAGTAGACACAGTCGTAATCTCTAACTCGTTGTGTCAATACTTTGCTCATATTTCAAACTTTTCTAATTACTCACCAGCCTTTCTCTCAAAGAATTTGGTAGCAGAATAGTGACCTCTTACTTTTTTATATGAAAATCATGAAAGCTACAAAGCCTTTTATTCTATGCCGGAACTCATACATGCATTCTCCTCCTCCCCACTGCTCTGGAACTGGATGCTATCCATGTCCTAATGTTGCTGCACCTATCATACCCTAGTTTGTGCTACCTCCTTCACCTTTATAACCGACTTCAGGTTGGCAGTACCTTTCCCAGAAGTTGGCTGGAAGCTATCATTATTCCTGTTCCAAAACCTTGAAAGTAAAAGCATTTCCCCTCTATCTATCGCCCAATCTCTCTCACGAGTAGTGTATGTAAGATTTTGGAGCATATGGTAGATTGCCATTTAGGCTGGTGGCTGGGGTCCCAAAACCTTTTAACACCTGCCCAATGCTGTTCCTGAAAGCATTGTTCTGCAATTGACCATATTTTTGCTCTCATCACTTACATCATGAACGAATTTCTCAGGAAACGCCAAACAGTAACAATATTTATTGATCTGCAGAGGGTTTATGATACCTGTTGAAAAACAGGCATCCTCTGCATACTGTGCTCTTCTGGCTTTCGAGGCTGGCCATCCCTTTTCATCCATGAATTTATGTCAGAGTGCACATTTAAGGTGCAGGTGAACATTTCTCTATACCGCACTTTCTTCCAAGAAAACGGGGTGCCCCATGGCTCTATGCTAAGTGTTGTACTGTTTGCCAAAGCCATAAATCCAATTATAAATTATCTTCTTCCTGATGTCTTGGGCTCCCTCTTTGTCGATGCTTTTGCAATTTACTACAACTCTCAATGGATCAGCCTTCTTGAACAACATCTTCAAGGATGTCTCGATCGCCTCTACTCATGAAGCATTGAAACCGACTTCCAATTTTCTCGCAGTAAGACATTCTGTGTAAATTATTGGCATCGTACAGAGTATTATATGCCTTCCCTACATCTACGCCCTGTTGACCTTCCATTTGGGGACATCGCCAAATTCTTGGGACTTAAGTTTGACAGAAAACTGCTGTGTCATATCATTTGGATTGCTGTCTGCAATCCCTCACATCCTCCGTGTTCTGAGTGGTATCTCCTGGGAGTTGACCAAGTGGTCCTCCTTCGTCTCTATCATGCCTAAATGCATTCGAAATTGGACTATGGAAGCATAGTTTATGGCTGTGCACAGCCATCTATTCTTTGGCATCTAGACTCTGTCCACCACCATGGATTGCATTTAGTGTCTGGAGCTTTTTACACTAGCCCTGTGGAGAGCCTTTACTCTGAGACTACTGAACATCTGCTGTCAACTCGGTGAGCTGTCCTTCTGAGTCATTGCACTTGTCATTTGTCTTCCATACCTGCTCATCTGACCTATGCCATTTTTTAGATATCTCCTTGGATTTAGAGTATGCAGGCAGCCCTTCCTCTTTACTACCACCACCGGGAGTCCACTTCTGTCAACTGCTACATTCACTCTCCTTCCAATTTCCTAAAATTTTCTACAGAAATGGGGGTACGACACAACCTTGGCTTCACCCCCAGACGTGCCTCCTCCATGACCTTTTTCAGCTTCCCAATGATAGTACCCCCCCTATAGTTTATCATCGGGCATTTGCTGCTCTAGGCACACAAATAGAGGATGCCACATTTATTTACAATGATGGCTCCAAGACCACATTTGGTGTCAGGAGTGCCTATATTCTTGGTGACACCCTGATTAGATTTCTGCTTCCTGACAAGTGTTCAGTTTTTACTGCGGAGATTTATGCTGTTCACCATGCTGTCCAATAAATTCGTCACCATCTAGGAATACAGAATATTATATACTTGGATTTTCTCAGCTCTCTTCTCAACTTCCAAGCCCTTTATCCCATTCACCCTCCGGTCCACCAGACTCAGGACTGCCTCCACTTGCACTACTTGGAGGGCACCTATGTGGCATTCCTCTGGATCTCAGAGTATGTTGGTATACGTGGAAATGAGGCAGCCGATATAGCGGCAAAGGCTGCAGTCTCTCTCCCTTGGCCCACTGTTCGCATGGTTCCCTTTGCCAATCTACAGAGCATTTTATGTCATCGTGTTGCTCTTTTATGGTGCACAGACTGGTCCGCACTCCAGGATAATAAATTATGGGACATTAAACCTCTTCTCTGTTCTTGTACCTCTTCCTTGCAGCCTCGTCATTGGGAGGAGGTAATTTTAACTAGACTCCAGATTGGGCACTGTCTTTTTAGCTACTGACATCTTTTGAGTGGTGCTCCTCTCCCGCTTTGTCCCTACTCAATCATGGATGGTGAGATACCTTTTACTTCAGTAGTGCTACTTTAATCTGCTATGCACCTGTTTACAGCTGTCGCCTGATATATATTCTGTTTTAGCAGATGATGTGCACTCCACCGATCCTGTCCTTGAGTCTATAAATGTTAGTGAGATGACGTCAGTCATTTGAAGCTCTCTTCAGGAAAAACAACCCCCCTTCAATAGCACTTTTCTCAGGTCTCCTTCCGTTTTTAGTTTCCCCTTCTGCTTCAGTTTCACTCCAATTCCTCTTGATTTACATTCTTGTTTTTATCCTCCAATAAGCCACAGAATGGGTACTTTTTTACAATGGTTGTTTTGCACCCTAAAACCATAATCAAAAATAAATAAATAAATAAATAAATAAAACAAAATAAAGACTGGAGCACCCACATTCCTTTCTGATTCCTCACACACCTATTCCCATTTGAATGTATCCTTGTGCACTGCCCAGCTTGCCCATCATCTTGAATGGTCTGTACTTTCTGAAACCTACTCAGGCAACCATTTCCCATGTGCCATCCATTACTGAATCCTATCGTACCTACGTGCACACCCAAGTGGGAGCTTACTAAGGCTGCTGTAAGAATGTTCCATTCCTCTCACCACCTCTTTACCACACCTTGTCCCAGTCCATTGGTGGTCTGAGGTATGTGTCAATGCAATTCATGTGCTGACACGTGCTCTCCGAATTATTAATTGTCATCCTATGAGTACAGTGGCATTCATTATAATCAGATGTATGCGCAGTGTTGTTGTGTTCTTTGGGATATTAAAAATGCTAGCTGGATTTCATGTACTAGTTCTTTTAACAGTTCTACCCCTGCCTCTGTTGTGTGGACCAACCTCTGACAGCTCTCTGGGACCAAGATCCATTTGCCAATTTCCAGACTAACAGCAATAGGGTCTACAATGAGAATGCCTGCTACTATCTCCAATACCTTGGGTCCCCATTTTGCTGAAATTTCGAGATCTTCCCACTATCACCCTGCCTTCCTCCATCGGAAATGGGTGGAGGTGGCCTGGCAATACCTTTCTCTTCTCAGAATCGTGAGTGCCACAATGTCG